>NC_088418.1:23796023-23801023 GCF_034236695.1 Oncorhynchus nerka
GAGAGAAGGAAAGATGTAGGAAGAGAGGGGGGAACGAGACAGAGAGAGAGAAGGAGAGATGTAGGAGGAGAGGAGGGAACGAGACAGAGAGAGAGAGAAGGAGAGATGTAGGAGGAGAGGAGGGAACAAGACAGAGAGAGAGATAAGGAGAGATGTAGGAGGAGAGGAGGGAACAAGACAGAGAGAGAGAGAAGGAGAGATGTAGGAGGAGAGGGGGGAACGAGACAGAGAGAGAGAGAAGGAGAGATGTAGGAGGAGAGGGGGAACGAGACAGAGAGAGAGAGAAGGAGAAATGTAGGAGGAGAGGGGGAACGAGACAGAGAGAGAGAGAGAAGGAAAGATGTAGGAAGAGAGGGGGAACGAGACAGTGAGAGAGAGAAGGAGAGATGTAGGAGGAGAGGGGGAACGAGACAGAGAGAGAGAGAAGGAGAAATGTAGGAGGAGAGGGGGGAACGAGACAGAGAGAGAGAGAGAAGGAAAGATGTAGGAAGAGAGGGGGAATGAGACAGAGAGAGAGAGAAGGAGAGATGTAGGAGGAGAAGGGGGAACGAGACAGAGAGAGAGAGAGAGAGAAGGAGAAATGATGGAGGAGAGGGGGAACGAGACAGAGAGAGAGAGAGAGAGAGAAGGAGAGATGTAAGGAGGAGAGGGGGAACGAGACAGAGAGAGAGAGAGAGAGAGAGAAGGAGAGATGTAAGGAGGAGAGGAGGGAACAAGACAGAGAGAGAGAGAGAAGGAGAAATGATGGAGGAGAGGGGGAACGAGACAGAGAGAGAGAGAGAGAGAAGGAGAGATGTAAGGAGGAGAGGGGGAACGAGACAGAGAGAGAGAGAGAGAGAGAGAGAGAGAGGAGAGATGTAGGAGGAGAGGGGGAACGAGACAGAGAGAGAGAGAGAGAGAAGGAGAGATGTAGGAAGAGAGGGGGAACGAGACAGAGAGAGAGAGAGAGAGAGAAGGAGAGATGTAGGAGGAGAGGGGGAACGAGACAGAGAGAGAGAGAGAGAGAGAGAAGGAGAGATGTAAGGAGGAGAGGGGGAACGAGACAGAGAGAGAGAGAGAGAGAGAAGGAGAGATGTAAGGAGGAGAGGGGGGAACGAGACAGAGAGAGAGAGAGAGAGAGAAGGAGAGATGTAAGGAGGAGAGGGGGGAACGAGACAGAGAGAGAGAGAGAGAAGGAGAGATGTAAGGAGGAGAGGGGGGAACGAGACAGAGAGAGAGAGAGAGAGAAGGAGAGATGTAAGGAGGAGAGGGGGGAACGAGACAGAGAGAGAGACAAAGTAGCAAGGGTTCCACCTCCATCACTCGGTCACCTCATTGCCATTGTTATGATGCTGCAGCGGGAGAGAGGTCTTGGGAGAAGGTCCATCGTTCAATTGGAAAGAGGCTCAAAGAAAGATGAATAACATCGCCATTTACATACAATAACATTTACATTTGAGTAATTTAGCAGACGACCTTATCCCCAGCGACTTACAGGAGCTCCTTCTCAAAGGCACGTTGACAGATTTGTCACCTAGTTGGCTCAGGAATTCGAACCAGCGACTTTTCAGTGTCTGGCGAAACCCTATAAACCACTAGGCTACCTGCCGTACCTGCGTATCTGACGTCTTGTAGTTGTGTTATGATTGTAACCAACGTCTGAGAGGAACAAACTAGGCTCACGAATCACTAATGGCGCGTGCCCAGCAGTTTTAACACGGAGGGACAATTTAAGGGAACCACTTACAATGTAAGCCACACAACCAGGCGTGGGTATGATGAGGACTAATTCTCTGTAAAAACAGCAGCGTGTATGGTCAGGCGCAACAACATTCCGGTATTAAAAAGAGGGGGGAGGAAAGAACAACCGCAGCTGGGAGTAGCCCAAGGCCCAGTCAGGCTCGTTGGACGCCAGATCACACGAACGAACGCACACTCTCGCACCAATAACTGAGCTTTATAAACTGCAATTAAAACCCTGGGCACTAATTTGGTGGAAATGGAAGCCTGTAAAAGTGAGGAGTGTTAGAGAAAGGGAGGAGAAGCGGTGGAGCGATGTAAAGTGGTGGGGGGGTTGGACCTTAGCAACTGAGCTGATTGTTTTTGTATGGCTTTATCCCTCTCTTTAATCCAAAACACACCAGCTTTGTACTGTTTTTTCTCTCATGTGTGCTGTACCACACACGCACGCGCGAGCGAACGCACAATCATACGTGCATGCATGCGCGCACACAAGCACACACACATTACTTTGAGCCTCTTATTCCTGGTCTCTCCCCCAGGCTTGTTCAACCCCTATCATGTCTGAGAGAGAGAGTGAGAGAGTGAGCGAAAGAGAGAGAGAAAGAAAGAAAGAGGGGGAAAGAGAGAGAGAGAGAGAGAGAGAGAGAAAGAAAGAGGGGGAAAGAGAGAGAGAGAGAGAGAGAGAGAGAAAGAAAGAGGGGGAAAGAGCGAGAGAGAGAGAAAGAAAGACAGGAAGACAGGAAGAAAAAAAGAGGGGGAAAGAGAGAGAGAGAAAGAGGGAGAGAGAAAGAGAGAGAGAGAGAGAGAGAGAGAGCGAGCGTCAAAGAGAGAGAGAGAGAGGGATAGGGAAAGGGAGAGGGTGCAGAGGATCCAGCTGACAGAAGACATCTGCCTCTGCCTCGTCAGGCCAGACGCCTAAAGTTGTGTGTCAGCGCTCTGATAAAACAGGCCCCACACTCCCTCCACCGAGAGCAGCACTCTTCTCAGACAACAGAGAGCACAAACACATCTCCCTGACACCTTGCCTCAGACAAACGCTGTCTAAGCTGTGTACTGTACTTAGTATGACTGAAGGAGGCATGTGGCGGAGGAGAAGAAAGACAAGAAGACTATTGGTCAAGCAAGAGGAGAACTAGAGGTTGAAAAAGACTAGTTGGACCATATACACGTTTCCCATTCTTCTTCTTTTCCGCACGTTGGTGCTTTTGTAACCACGGCCCTTGACATCAACATCCCAAAACGATCTAATATACTTCCTTAAATGCCAATATCCTCTATATCTTCAGTCACGTTTTAGTGCGTGGGATCCTACCAGTGACTACTCCTCGATACATTTTTGAGCCATCAATAATGTTCTCATTAGCACATAAACATCCATGTCATTAGCCCATACTTGAATGACCATGATTACAGTAACACACAAGACGGAGTCTAAGTTGGTCCAACTCCCACCCCTGGTTGTGCCTTGCCCCTTCCAAGTGTATGGACATCCACAGTTTAGTGTGAAAACACCCAGTAGGACTAGGTAAGTAGAGCCCGCTGATGTTGTCCCGTTTAATTGCTCATTGATCACAGTGTCAATCTGTGAGGGGTAGAGGAAAACGGCAGAGATTGAGAGGCATAATGCGTCACTGAGGAAGACTAGGACTCTCAGTTTGAGAAGTAAGAGCAGAGTTAGAAAGAGTTCATCATATTTTATTCAATTCATGTTCACATTATAGGTGATATATTCATATTCTCCAAAGAAGTGTTGTCAATTCAATTGAATTAAAGCATGGATGAGGGTTTCAGCGGCAGGGCGGCAGAGTTAGAACCTAGACGTTGGCAATGTTGCGGAGGTGGAAGAATGAGGATTTGACAGTCTGTCTGATGTGGTGGTCGAAGGTGGGTCGGGTGAGCTTAAATCAAACTCCCAGTATCCTCTTGGGTTGTGAAGCTCCTCTAGGGAATCACCCAAGGGACACACAAATTCAGATTTCTGAAACAGTGAGTGCCTGCGTTTCAGGAATGCACATCAGTCCAGCATTAAACCACAGAGCAAATAGAGCAAAGTTAACCTCAAACCTCGTCCCCAAAGGTCATGCTAACTCGCATTGTTTGGCTCCATTCCCACCCTTCCCCATTCCTCCCTCTCTCCCTCCCTCCTTCCTCCTCGATCTGCCACCCTCCATCAACACATCTCATTATCCTTCCATCTCTGGTTGCTCTCTCGCGTCCCTCTTTTTTAGAGCCTCGTTTTAAGGGCACAGGCCTGGTGAGGTGGAAAGTCGCCTGGCAATTTCGTCCCATCGTGGACCAGTGGAGTGACATTGGCAGGGTTCCCCCTCGGGACTGGACGAGAGCCGGGTTGGAGGTAGAGAGAGGAGGGAGGATATTCGAGACTGCACCACCAACCAAACCTTAATCCGATAATGCAAAGTTTGAGAAAAACTCGAGGAAAGACAGGCAATAATTGACAAAAGGTTACATGAGGACTCTGAGCTACAGCGAGGTGCATGGAGGAAGAGCGAGGGAGGGAGAGGAAGAGAGAAAGAGATTAAAGAAAAGAGTGAGGGGGAAGGAAAGAGGACAACAGGTTTATTCATTCTTTAATCCCCTAAACCCCCATACCCCTGATCTGTTCATCCCAATCTTTCGCTCCAGTAAAAACAGTTTCCCCACTCAGGGCTACAGATGTAGGATCTTAAATTTTGAGCCAGTTTGCTACAGCAGGGAAATAAACAGCAACAACAGAACATTTGAATTATTATGTGGATTATAATTCATGGACATTTGCTGTAGGGGTTGATACATTTTTCCATGAGGGCAAATCAAGTCTGACATTTGAAAGTGGAAATCACACACTTTAGAAGCGTTTTAAAACCTTGAACACAATGCAAGTTTGCATTTCGTGCTGTGCAGGAAAATGCTCAGCAGCAAAAGAGGGATCAAATTAAGATCCTACACCTGTAGATACGAAGACCTCTGGAGAATGTCAGACGCTTGACTTAACCCGCGCCACTCTCCACCTTCCCTCCCCATTTCTACCTTTCAGTCCTCACCCTCTCTCCTGTACCCACCACACCATGTCATTCTTTCTCTGTGTCCATCAAATCACTCACTTCTGGGGCAAGGACATATAGTCTGCTAAGGAAGAGGTCTTTTTGTAAAAAACTTTAACTTGTGATAATAACTATCGACGTTGTTTGGTGAAGCTTCCGAAATGTTGTAATATTTCATCCATTTCAACATTAATCTGATTCGACAAAACACACTGGTTGTGAAACACTAGCAGCCTG